>NW_025333619.1:0-5000 GCF_019186645.2 Phyllostomus hastatus | reverse complement strand
CTGGATTAGAGAGTTGGGACAATGCAAAACAGGTGAAATTTCTTTGGTTGGATGAAAATTAAAACAATAGGCATAGTTTTGTTTTGTTTTTTTTTTACATTGATGGGTATAGGATAGTTAGCAGTTGATTAATATGATAACAATAACAATGAAAAATCATTTAGTCTCTTCTGTGTTGCAGTGAGGGTTCTAGAAAAACATATCATTTTGAAATTTTAAGGTTCTACTATCAAAGATGCAAAAGACACAAGACAAAACAAAGATTGGCTTTTTGTTTATAAAAGAACCCTGACTAAAACATAACTACCTGCCATGATTCACTTTCAGTTGCTAAGTTTTAATTTGTGACCATTCTATGTAGTTACTTGAGGTCTTGGTGTTCATAAACTTCACCACACAGGCCTCCACTGAGGTTTTCAGATTAAATATATGTATTTCTTTTCCATATACTCCAATTCTCCAAAATCTTTGAAAGGAAGAGGAGCTACAAATAATTAATAATGGTCAACTATTTAATTAATCATACAAACAAAATGAAACTTAAAAAAAACCCTCAACATAAGGATCGAGGAGTTTCTCAGAGGGTGGGGACCAGGGAACATATGGAAGCTCCATTACTATCATCCAGTGCCTACCTAGCCCACTGTGTCTCTTCCAATTTGCTGATCCCGAGTGATGTCTTTATCATAAACCAGGAATAACAAATAAAGCCTTTTATGCATTTTGTGTGTTTTTCTAGAGATTTATACTACCTAAAGGGAGGTAATAACAATTCCCAAATTTGTAGTTGATTAGGCAGGAATGTGAGTAGCCTGGGGACCCTACTTTCAATTGGCATCAGCAGTAATGGCTGTCTTGTGTTACTGAGTCTTGAACCTGTGGGATCTGCATGCATTCTGGGTACTTAGTGTCAGTACTAAATTGAATTTTAGGACATGCCATTGGAGAATTGATTGCTGATAAATCATAAAAAGCTTTTATCTCATAGGAAAAAACCTGGTTGTTGTAAGGCTAGAATTGACTGAAAGTATGTAATCTGCCTGTATCAGGTATTCAGGAAATTTGAGAAGATTTTATGTTCACTCCCCTTTCTCCCTGAGAAGCCACACCTTAGGAAGCCACATTTTTTTTTTCTTTTCTCTGTTTTCACAGAGCAAGCCCTGAGGCAGTGTGCCCCCTTCCAGGAGGAATGGAACCACAGACCTGAAAATCTATACACACTGTTGTCTACCCTAAAGTGGAGCTGTTGGGCTAATGCCTAAAATCACACACACACACACACACACACACACACACACACACACAGTTCCAGGTTGTAGTGAAAGGGAAAAAAAAGACATATGGGAATATATAAGAGGAACTTTGAAATAATGGGCAGCTAATGCTCTAAAAGGAGAACTACCCAGTATTTTACACCTAAGGTCATTCAACAGAAAGAAGTGCAAAGAAAGAAAAACATGATTGGGGCTTTCAAAGACATGGGATATGATAATTTCTCAGGAATTATGTAAAATTTTCATGATCCATTAAATCTGACTTATTTCTTCCTTGGCATCATTTCTGTTTGGGGCTTACTGGTTACTGGAGTCAAGTTCTTCCTGCTTTCTGACAACACAAAGTTCTGCCACCACTTTTGGGGCTGTGTTGGTGATGTTAATTTAAGAGCAGAAGACAGGTCTATCCTCCTCATGTTTAGCAGGCTGCATCTTTCTCTTATCTTGAGCAAGATATCTCTTGCAACCTGTTTTTCTGACAAGTTTCCGCTTTTTTTTCTCGCAGTTACCAGGTTGTTTTTCTTTTAGCTTATATTTTTGGATCAATCGATTGATTGATTGATTAATTTATAGACAAGTGAAGTGATGGAGAAAGAGATGGAGAGAAACACTGATTTGTGAGAGAAACATCCATGGGTTGCATCCTGTATGGACCCCGACAGAGGACCAAACCTGCAACACAGGCATTTGCCCTGACCTCTAATCTAACCAGGGACATTTTTGCTCTGTGGGACAATGCCCAACCAGCTGAGCCACACCAGTCAGATTCCAATTTATTCTTCAACTAGAGATCATGACAGCCAGCTGTGGGAGCAAAGATGATTTTTCTCTCATCATTTCAATTCCTCTATTTTAGCTATTAATCAAATTTGCAGAGATGAATTAACAGAAGACAATGTAGAAAGTGTATTATACTAATGAGCATTCTGAAGTGAAACATATAGAAACCCAATGAATTATTGAATAGTTAAGACTTATATGTTATTCTGAAGATAAAGTACAAAAAGCATTGTGAACACCCTTCAAAATGAAAAAAGAAAAAAAAAAGCTTGGAGATTCCAAAGCCAATGAATGGTAAATAGATATTGGCTTGGCATTTGTATGTGAATATTCCTCTGTCAACTGGTCTTCCATCTAAATACTTTCTAGGCAGTTAAGAGAGGAGTTCAAAGTTTCTTATACTTTTTTCTGAGTCTTCTGTTTCCTAAAAACAAGATCGGAATCAATATTCTCAAAAGGACATCTGGGGTGTCAACTATGCTGCCCTTCACAGCAGAGCCATACCCTTAAGCTGGTTTAAGTAGACTAACCGAAAGCTTAATTCTACTACACCTAAGTCATTTAATTAAGTCACTGAGTCCCTAAATTATTACCAAACAAGATAAAATACTGAAACATAGTTTGTCAAACTAAGTATATCAACTTTTGACTTCTTATTATAGAAAACTTAAGAAGATACATTTGAATCTGCAAATGAAAAAAAAAATCTGTGCTGTGGTGTTCACAGCTTCACTTTGTGGGCATCTTAATTCCTGGAAAGTAACTGAATGTGCCCTATGATATTATGCACAGCTGTTCAGGAAGAATTAGGAATCCTGTTGAAACGGGTAAAGACACTGGTATTTGGGCTGCCCTTTCCTACCCAACCCAATAAGCAATGAAGCAAATGAATTTTTCTGGGCACATTATTCAGATGGCTGGTGATTTGAGAAGATGGTGGGTTCATACCCTAACAGTCCATCTTGTCTTTTCTTTCCAGGTCAAGGTTTTTATGTCACAGAATACACAAGGTGAGGTGAGGGGTTTTGAAATTCAAGGAGGATTGGGTAGAAGAAACATCAACATTCCTGTCTTAAGAAGTGAACTGTTCCAGGGGGCAGGTGGTCTTCTGTCCCTCCCTGAAACACAAAGGCCAGATTCCTCCACTTGTACCCAAGCCGTAATCTTTAGCAGTACTCCAGGAGGTTGCTTATTTTTTTAGGAGCCAGGATGGGCCTTATCTATCTGTAGTTTCTGAAACAAAAGCCTCAACATATACATTACTTGCTAGGCTTATAACTTTTTGCCTTAAACTAAAATTTTCCAACTCTTGAGTCCCCTATCACTGTCTCCAGTTTATGTCTGACACCAACTTATGTCTCAGTTTAGTCTTTAATGCTATCAGTAGTTATTGCTGAATAAGATCTTTTGTTGTGTTTCAGTATCATTCAAGTATTTTTATGTTTAACTTAATTTAGTTCCACAGTTGCCTACAGCATGAATGCTCCAGAGAGGTCCCAATGTCAGTACAACAACAATGGGTTTATAGTGGCAGCTGCAGTCATGGTAACTTTGTGATATTGCTATATTTTCTTAGTCAATAAGAAATATTGTGTATGAGTGTTAGGAGACATTTTGATTGTTCATTACTTGTTCATTTGTGGATTTTGTACATGTTTAATGAACTCATAAAATAAACTGACTGAATGGGGTGTTGAGTTAGAGATCCCCCAAAATGGAGAAATCCCTACAAACCTGGCTTGGAGCTCAGAAAGCTAACCACACCTGGGTGAGAAGCAGGAAGAACCAGGAGAGGCAGGAAGCTCTGTGAGATATAGTGAAACAGGGAAAACCGGCTTTCATGCTGCCTGTCACATACCGAACCCAATCAGCAGAGACTGGGATTGAATCTTTATGGGCCTTTTATTCAGAGGGCCAGTGATCTGAGAAGACTGTGCATTCATATCCTGACTGACCATTTACATTTCCTTCTGAGATAGCCTTTTATAACAAAGAACAAACTATGGTGAGGGATTTAAAATTCAGAAAAAAAATAGATTAAAAATTGCAGTATTCTTTCCTTGGGTAGTGAGTTGTTCCCAGGGGTGGGTCCTCCTCAGTTACTTCCTGGACCACAGTGGCCAGGATACCCTGATTTATCCCCAGGAGGTTATCTTTAGCAGTGCCTCAGGAGGTCTGCTGTCTCTCCCAGGCCAAGATGGGACTTATCTGCAGTTTCTGAAACAATGGTTTTAACATATGCATCACCTACTATGCTTATTAACTACTTACCCTAAATTAAAATTTTCCAACTCTTGAGTCCTCTATCACTATTACGATCACTGTTGTTTGGATTACAGTGTGAACCACCCACTTGAAAGTCAGGTCTTTGAGAACTGAGGCTAGGTCTGTTTTCTTTCCAGTAGTTGGAAGAAAGTAAAGTAGATGATCAGCCCAAGGCTGCTGTTCTTTGATAAATGGGTAAAAAACTACAAATGTGATCACGGTTAAAAGGGTAAAATACAGAGCATTATGACCTTACATAACTGGAATTCTAAAATGAAGGACTAGCTAGTGTTTTTTAAAGAGAAATATGAAATAGAGAATGAGCCCAGGCAAACCTAGAGCACAAGAGGGGCAGCAATGAGAGGTCCAGGCAGAGGACACCATGTACAAAGGACAGGAAACAGGGATGTTTAGTAAAGGATTGAATTGTACTGATTCATTTAGGTGGTTCAGAGAGCTAATACAATTGAGGTACCTTTTACACAGTGAGTGCTGAAGAGTGGGCAGTATTGTCATCATTGTACCCCCATGGATACCATTTCAGATCTACCCACTTGAGAAGAGCATTAATAGGAAAACAAAACATTCTTCTCCTGAACACCCAAGTAACTCATGACATTAAGCATATATTACAGCTCGACTGATGTGTATGTGACAATGAACCACACATATGTAAAGTGT
>NW_025333618.1:0-19554 GCF_019186645.2 Phyllostomus hastatus | reverse complement strand
TCTGCCTGTGTAATGGTATATAAAAAGGACACCTAACCCAGCCTTTTTGCTCAGGATTTGGGAAATTAACCCCCTCCTTGAGGCCACATGCGTAATAAAGTTTGTGCTTCATTATCGCTCCGCGAGTGAGTGATTTTCCCCAACAGTTTCTTTGACAGTGCAGAAGCTTTATGGTTTGATAAACTATATTATTTTTTTTTAATTTTTGCTTTTCCTTCCCTTTCTTTTGGGGTCAAATTCATAAAACCTGTCTAGACCAAGGTAATAAGCTTGGCACATATGTTTTCTTCCATTACTTTATTGTTTAAAGCCTTGTATGTAGGCCTTTGGTCCATTTTGAGGTAACTTTTGTAAAGGGTGACAAATAGCAGTGTAGTCCAGCTTCATTCTTTTGCATGGAGTTTTTCCATTTCTCTCAGCACCATTTATTGAAGAGGATTTCTTTGCTCATTGTATGTCTTTGGCTCTTTTGTTGAAAATTATTTTCCCATATAATATGTGGGTTTATTTTTGGGCCCTCAATCTATTCCATCAGTCAGCATGGCTGTATTTCTGCCAATACAGATGCTGTTTTGATTGTCACTTTGCAGTGCAATATGAAGTCAGGGGGTGTGATACCACTCTCTTTGTTCTTGTTGCTCAGGATTGCTTTAACCATTGGGGGTCTTGTTGTGGTTGCATTCAAATCTGATCATTTTTGTCCTACTCCTTTATAAAATGTCATTGGGATTCCTATAGGGATTGCATTCATCAGTATGTTGCTTTGGGTACTATGGTCATTTTAACCAGCTGGATGCTTCCAATCCATAAACATGGAATGTTTCTCATTTCTCTGTGTCTTCTTCAATTTCTGTTAACAATGACATAGTTTTCAGTGCACAGTGATCCCTCACCTGTCGTGGGAGTTACATTCCAGAGACTCCCAAGATAGGTGAAAATCCTCAAAGTAGCGGCGTTACATTTATTTTATTATTTATATATATTTTAAGGCTGTATAATTCCTTCCCACACTCCTATAACCCTTTCCCACTCTCTATTAACCTTTCCCACACTCTTATAAACACTTCAAATGCTCTTAAACACTTTCTACACTCTGAAACCTATGTACTTTTAACAACATATAAAATTCTATGTGGGTATGCACCAGTGAAGTATACTACAACTTGAATGATGAAGATGGTGAATCATGTAGCTGTGCAGTACTGATGGCGATGAAGGTGATGACGATGAGATGAACGTACAGCACAGCCGAGAAGAGCATTACAGCTCTTCTGAAGGCGTCACTTCATCAGGTGCTGCATCAGGTGGTGCAGTATCTTCGCTCTGGGCCATAAATTCTATTTCTGCTAAAGGCATAGGCATGACTGATCTCTTGGTCCGAGTGATGAACATAGTTATGGGGAGTTGCTGGAGCTGCTTTTTATCCTCAGAGGCAGATTCTCCATGTAGAGAAATGCTCTTGAGTCCAAAGCATGTCTGAAATTTGTCAAACAGGCCCTTGCTGGCACTGAATGGGGTTGGTCTGGTGGGAGCAGCACTGGACGGTCCTGCTTCTGCATTGTCATTGTCCTGGTCTTCATCCTCATCACCGTCGTGAACATTCTTGCTTTCCTAAAAAATATCATAAAGTTTCTTGGCCTTCGTCCAGATGGTGTTGGTGTCCAGCGAGATATTCTTCTTCCTGCAGTCATTCATCCACAGGGCCAATGCAGACTCCATCCTCCCAATGGCCTTATTGCAGGAAGTCACCATCCTCTTTCTGGTCCTGGTAAAAGTCATTGTTGCTGTAGACCAAATATTCTTCTCGCCTTTCTTTATGTAGCCAACAGCAGATTCATTGATCCCGTAAGGGCGTCCTGCAGCTGCGTAGCTTTTGCCTTCCTTTAACATGTGATAAGTTCCACCTTTTCTTTGATGGTAAGCATATTCCTCTGGCTCTTGGGTTTAAGTGCCAGAAGCCTTAGAAGGCGCAGAACATTTGGGTGGCAGTGTAGGGCTTGAAATAAATTCAAACTTTTATAAAAATTCCACAAAAACACACCACCACAGAGCGACACTACACATAGGGATCAGATGTCAATGTGAAGTGACAGGGAGAGACTCTGAACTTATGCACACAGTGTGGGAGAGCAAAGAGACTGATGCTACAGTCACTGAGCCAATCAGGGCCCAGGATACAGAACACAGTGCTGTGGATGGTCGCCTTCCATTCCATCAGCCAATAGTGTGCCATGTACAATCTCAAGTTGGCAAACTTTACAAGTGTTAGTGGTGTACTGCATTTGCATTGTGTACAGTACGGTATTCATCTGCTGATGAAATACATACTGTATTTTATTTCCATTTAATATTCTTTTAATATGTTTGATTTAATATTTTTTATATTTTTATACTGTTTTAAATATTTTAGGAAAGGTAATTACTATCATAAATATTTCATAAATACGTATATAGAGCAAAATCCTGTGATATAGCAAAAATTCCATGAAACAAATTTAGATATATTTTTTTTACAAAGCCTGCGATACAGTGAAGCTGCAATAAGTGAACCTCGATATATTGAGGGATGACTATATACGTCCTTCACATGCTTTTGAGTGTTTATTCCTACATATTTTTTTTCCTCAATTACAAAAGGAATTGGTATTTTAAAATTTTTCCTGAAATTTCACTGTTGGTTTGTAGTAGCACAGGAAATTTTTCTATACTGACTTTGTGTCCTGCAACTTACTGTACATGTTCCTGAAAAATACACTTAAAGCTAGAATTGAGTGTGTGATCACTGTGTAGCCGCATCTCATAAACTTGAAAGTACAGCATTCAATTATGGTCTTGTTCTAAACATTTCTCAACTTCGATTACTGGGTCTGATTTGATCCATGGGTTATTTGACCCAGGCATTGCCTGAGGGAGTGTGGGGATGGGAGGAGGGGAAAATTGGGACAACTGTGATGGCAGAGGCCATAAATAAAGACATAAAAATAGAACTATGTCCTCCAATTGACAAACATATGGTATTTTATTATTTACCTTTTAATTACGTTGAGGTCAGGAAATGTGCCCTATGTTACTTCAATACTACACAGTTTCAAAGCTTTCCTTGAGACCAGTGTTGGTCAGTGTTCCCCATCTGTTTGAAAACAAGGGACTGAATTTGAGGAAGTGTCTACACATGTGCATGCAATGAAGTCCATTAATCTGGTTGCTTCAATCTTCTGCTTCCATATCACATTTTTATTTGCCTGCTCTAGTGAGGACTGAGAAATGTGTGTTGCACCTGTCATCGGTAAGTGCAGGTTTGCCCATTTTCTCTGTGACTGAATCACTCCCCTTACAAAGTGAGGACTCTGTGTGCAGCAGGTGGAAATGCAAAGCCGTGTCTGACCTGGTGCGCAGGGCTCTGTGGCTGTGCTCCCACCACACTGCTGAGGTCGCACCTGCCGCCTGCACTCCTCACCTGTCTTACTATACTCTCTGGTATTCTTTTTTTAAATATATTTTATTCATTATGCTATTAGTGTTGTCCCATTACACCCCCTTCATTCCCCTCCACCCTGCACACCCTCTTCCACCCACATTTCCCCTTTAGTTCATGTCCATGTGTCATAAGTTCTTTGGCTTACATTCCCCATACTCTTCTTGCCCTCCCACTGTCTATTTTCTACCTACCATCTATGCTACTTATTCACCATACCTCTCTCCTCCTCCCACTCCCGTGTTGCTAACCCTCCATGTGATCTGCATTTCTGTGCTTCTATTCCTGTTCTAGTTGTTTGCTTGGTTTGTTTTTGGTTTTGTTTTAGGTGTGGTTGTTAATAATTGTGAGTTTGCTGTCATTTTACTATACATGTATTTTATCTTCTTTTTCTTAGATAAGTTGTTCTTCTAACATAAGTGAATATGTCATACATTTTATACTTTACACATTTATTCCTTATTGTTTATTTTCTGTCCCTTTGAGAAACACTGGAAGATCCAAACCATGAATGTTTACCTGCGATTATTTGCTGATATATCCAAGTGTCTAGAACAGTGCCTGGCACATAACGTGCTGTCATACAAACTGAATGGAAAGCCAGTTTGTTGGGTACTTTGTTCTTGTTGGTTTGGAATTAGATTGCTATATTTGCGTAAACTTCTGTTCTCGACCTTTGTCTGGTTATATGTTTTAGATTCAAATTTCTTTTTCAATCCACTGAAAAAATGTGTGTGTATGTGTGTTTTTTCACTGAAACCTTTGGTTCATGTCTCATAATTATAATTTCCAATCTATTATGACACATACAAAATTTTTCTTTCTTGTCTTCTATTTGGGCAACCTGTTTTGTAATTCATTTTTATTCACTCTTGTTGAATTTTAATTACTTGGAAATTTCTTCACAGTCTATATTTTTTTATTAGTTTGGAAGTTATACACACTTTTCCTCACTTTTTAGTACCTACCCAGTGAATATAACATGTAGTGTTAACAGATCAAAGACTGAAGTTCATCTATGCTTTTATCTTCCTCTTATACAACAAATTACCTTGGACATTTTAATTCCATTCCCACCCTCCATCTCAATCTAAATATCACTGTGTAATTTGTTTAATTTTTTCTTTTTTGAATCTAGAGGCTGTTTCTATTATTTTTCACTCTTCCTATTAATTTAGACTTAGTCTTTGTTTTCCCCTCTGAGTCACTGATGGGATTGCTTTCCACTCGTGTCCGGCACACTCTGTAGACATCCCTCCAGTGAGGACGTGCTGGGGGCAGGAGCGCTCCCCTTCCTTGTCTGAAATGCACGTGTGTTGCCCTGACTCCTGACAGCTGTCCCCTGAGTGTGGAGTTCTGAGTCAGCTGTCATCTTCTCTGAGCTCATTGCAGGTCTGCTGGCACTGTTTCCGGCTGCTCTGTTACTGGGCAGGGATCAGTGCAGCTCCAGCATCTCCTCCTGGAAGGTCATGAGTCTGTCTTTCTGGTTCCTTTGAGGAATTCTCTTTGCTTTGATGTCCTACAGCTTCATCTTATGTGTCAAAGTGTGAATTCCTTCTTCATGATCCTCTTCCAGATTTCTTGGATGGTCTGAATTTTGGGTTGGTGTGTTTCCTCAGCTCCACCACTGCAGCTTTAAAGATTTCCTCTGAGGTCTTCCCGTCTGTTTTCTCTCTGCTAGCATCTTCTGCCTGTTTGCAGTGCACCCTGGCCTTTTCTTTCTCAACCCTCCCTGCACTCACCAGTTACAGCTCACTGACATTTTTGAGGGGCTAGCCCTTTGGGGGTTATGGTCAGAGTTCCCTGTGAGACCCTGCTGAATCCGCCCTTGCCTTTGGCTCCCATGTCAGTGCGGTTGGAGATGCACAGTGGAAGTTCTCCCAGTTGGTGAATATCCTCAGAGTGGCCAAGGGCTGTTGTCCTTCACTTATGGATCTGGGTTTCCCCTTCCCTAGGCCCAATGTCTGAGCAAGCTCCTTTTCTTGAAGGTTCTTGCATCCTTTTGAGAAAATATAGGTAATATTTTCCACTATTTTTAGTTGACTTTAGAGGAATGGTCAATATCCTTGATACCTGATGGAAAAGTTTATTTTTCGTTTGTTTGATTAAGTTTCTTCCCATAGGTTTCCTGAGTTCTTGGCTCTGATAGGGGTAATTGTTCTGTTATCTGTGTCCCTTCCGTGTCTGTTTCAGACATCTGCTTTCCCTGGGTGTTTTTTTCCTGTTTGGGAACAAAGACTTACAGCAGCTTCTTGAATGTCAGGAGTGGGGATTGGCCTGTAGGCTCTCCCTGACTTCACATGGGGCTCTCAGGTCAGCCCCTGTGGCCACCTCAGCCTCAGCCTCTCTGGGATGGGGTGACTGGACATTCGCCCCAGTTCATCCTCATCTCTGTCTGCCTTCCAGAGATGGGTTGAGACCTCTCATCATCGAGGCTCAGACTCCTAAGTCTGGGAGAAGACCCTGAGAGATGGGCTGAGAGTGGTGGTCGACCCCAGGCTTCCTGGGACTGGGGTGTGATGGGTGTGAAGACAGGTTTGTGGTCTCTTCACCATGTCATTTCCACTGCAGTGGTGCAGACCTGTTTATGTGCATGAGAAGGTGAGACTTGCGTTGGAAGAGATGTCAAACTGTGAAAAAACAGGAAATGTTTACAAGATCGAAACTTGTTGAGACCACAATTGCAAAGCCTTTGAGGGTTTGAGCTTGGAGAGGTGCAGAAATAGCCCCAGGGAGCTCAGCTGTCTGGAGCATGTGCCCTGTGCACTGAGCTGCGGTTTCTACCTCTGGTCAGGTAACACAGGAGATGTATAAGTAAATGGAACACCCAATTGATGTTTCTCTGTTTCTGTCTCTGCCTCTCTCCCTCTCTTCCTCAATCAATAAATTGAGACAAAAGAACAACAACCCTGACTGGGTAGCTCATTTGGTTGGAGGGCCATCCTGTGCTCCAGAGGGTTGTGGGTCCATTTCTGGTTCTGCAGCGTGTGGGCAGTGACCAGCAGAGTCTCTGTCTCACAGTGATTTCTCTCTCTCTCTCTCTCTCTCTCTCTCCACCCCACCCCTCCCTCTCTCTCTAAAATCAATGAAATGTTCTTGGGTGGGAATTATGAACAACTGTGCGTACATGGACTCCATATATAGACAGGAACAGGTACAAACTCACATGTAAAAGGCACTGACATGAGCCCGTGTGACAACCTGCAGCCTGTTTTACCATTCGTCTCCCACCACTGAGTCTCCTGGACACACCTAGTAGTACCTAAATACCTGCTATTCCCATCTTTATTACATTCTAGTTTACATAAAATAAAATTCATTACTTCTTTATAGCAGGTTTAATAACCAATTCTGTAAACTCATTTCTAACAAGTTCTGGTACTTCCCATTGCCTTGTATATGTGTTATCATATGACAGGGTGCACTCAGTTTGTTTTATTTTTAATTCATTTTTACTTTTACCTTTGATCCCAGGCAACCACACCTCTTGCCCCTGTCCTTTGGGAACCACCGGTCCACTCTCTGGATCTCTGAGCTCGGTTTTTTGTTTCTTCATTTGTTTTAGATCCCACAAAGGAGATCATATGATATTTGTGTTTCTCTGCCTTATTTACTGTCACTTAGCAAATGCCCTTGAGTTCCATGTATGGTGTTGCAAATGGCAAGGTCTGGGGTGTTTTATAACTGAGCACCATTCCACATACATCACCGTTTCCCTATCCGTTTGTCCACATACAGATTCCTCTGTTGCTCCCCGTCTTATCTATTGTGAATAATGCTGCAAAGTGTTGTTTGTTTTATGCAGCTAAGATCCAGTAGTGGAAATGCTGGATCACGTGGTAATTCTATCTTTATTTTTTTTGACCCTCACCTGCAGACATTTGTTTTCCTTGCTCTTAGAACAAGGGAGAGAGAGAAACATGAATAAAAGAGAGAAGCATTGATCGCCCGCCTACCACAGGTGCCCCGACTGCGGGTGGAACCCACAGTCCTTCCTCTGCAGGACATCACTCCATCCAAACAAGCCGCACCGGCCAGGGCAGCTGTTTCCAATGTTTGAGGCACCTCCACACTCTTTTCCAAAAAGGCTCACCAGTTTACATTCCCACTAACAGTGCATGAGGGTTCTCTTTTCTCCACATCCTCAGCAATGTTTGTTATTTCTGTCTTTTTGATAACAGCCATTCTAACAGGTGTGAAGTGACTTCTCTCTGTGGTGTTGATTTGCATTTCCCTGGTGGGTAGTGAAGCTGAGCATCTTTTCCTGTACCTCTGAGTGGTCCCTATGTCTTTTTTTAAATATCTATTGAAAACTTTCGCAAATTCATTCAAATTGAATCGCTTCATTTTTTGCAATTGAGTTATATGAATGCTTTGTATAGTTTGGATATTTGCATCTTTCAGCTCTGTGATTTGCAAATGTTCTCAAATTCAGATGGATGCCTTTGCATGTTGTTGATGATTCTATTGCTTTCTTTCTTTTGCATGAAATGTCTTCTTTCATCCCTTTGCTTTCAGTCTCTGTGTGCGGTCAGTCCTGAGGTGGGTCCCTTGTAGGTAGAGTGTACATGGGTCGGGTTTTCTTGTCCATTCACCTGCCCCATGTCTTTAGATTGGAGCAGTTAATCCATTTACATTTAAATTGGTTATTGATGATTACTTGTTTATTGCCATTTCAATATTTGTACTCTTCCTTCCTTTGATTGTTTTTTCTTAAGTAAGTCCCTTTAAGATATCTTGAAACACTGGTTTCATGGCAAAGAACTCCTTTAGCTTTTTCTTGTATGGTAAACTCTTTATCAGTCCTTGTATTTATTTATTTATTTACTTACTTACTTACTTACTTACTTACTTATGTAATCTTCACCCAAGGTTATGTTTGTATTGATTTTTGTAGAGGGAGAGGAAGAGAGAGAAAAAGTGAGATAGAGGAAACATCCACGTGAGAGAAACAGCCATTGGTTGCTTCCCTGACCAGGAATGGAACCGGCAATCCAGGAAGGTGTCCCAACCAGGAACCAACCCTGCAAACTTTTGGTGAATGGTGCAACCTCCCAATTAACTGAGCTGCTCCAGCCAGGGCACTTTTCCAATTTTTCTTTTTAATTGTTTAAAAAGATTATATTCATTCATTTTTAGAGGGGAAGGGAGGGAGAAAGAGAGGGAGAGAAACATCAATGAGTGGTTGCCTCTCCTGTGCCCCTGACTGAAGACCTGCTGAAAAACCCAACCTGAGAGCCTTTCTGGCCAGAAGTCTCTTAACTCAGCCAGTGTGGACAGCTCCTCCCCTCACAGGCTCTCTCCTCCTCTTGGTCCTCAGTGTCCTCACTTAGCACTGCTTCAGAGTCACATACCAGGGCAGGACCCAGGTCTTCCAGGTACAGGAACATGGGTGATCCTGTGTGTGCTGGGGGGAGCGGCAGGGAAATGTGGGATGTGGAGCATCGGAGTCCCCTCGCCCGGGATCCCTGTGAAACTTCCCTACAAACTTGCTCTCAGCGTAGATTTCTCCTTGCTTCCTGTTTCCTGTCTCTGCTGACTGATCTTGGGCTGCGATCTGCTGTAAAGTCTGAGCCCTGCAAATTCACACCTTGTATAGGTTTGCTGCTCACAGGCCATTTGTACTAATAAATGATTCCTTTCACCACATAACAGACACTGTAAATAAACTTGAAGCTTTCTGGAGCAGAGCTGGGTGAGAAGGCAGAATTGGTTCTGAGGGCAGCTGGTGGGGTGGGGGGAGCACTGGGAAGGCTCAGAAGCAGGGTTCTGACACCATGCATTGTGGCCAAAGCTGATTTACAAAATTCCGGGATTTCTCTTCTCAGTTTACGAGAAGGGGTTTTCTACTCCTTATCCTTAAGGCATGAAGACATAAGTCTTCTTTCCAAAGCAGCGTCTGTCTTTCTAACTGTGATTCAAGTGTGTATTTGACGGCTCCTATCAAAGGAGTCTGCCCTTCCCAACTCACATTTTCAACCTGTCCCTGGCAAAGTCCCCTCCACTCCCTGTTCTTCTGACAGCTGTCCCCACTGCCAAACGTGTGTAGGCAGTGAGGAGATAAAATATTTACAATCAAATACCATGCTCGTGTGACACTGAGCATGGATAAATAAGGAAAGGGCAGTGTTTTTCACAATGTAGGCTGAACATCAAGGTCAGAGGGAATCAAGAAGCAGAGGGAGTGCTAACCAATTTATTTATTTAACAATATGTGTTGTGAAGAACTCTGTGTCCACTAATGTGCTTGTCCCAGGTCATAAGGGAATACAAGACTGGACACTCCCATGGAGGGTCCATTGTCATGAAGCTTCCAACGGACCAGAGCAGAGTAGAGAGAGCAGATGCAGAATTCCTGACTGAGATCTGAGCTCCATGGGGACCTCCCGGGAACACTGGGAGAGCCAATGGTGAGGGGACCTCAGCACAGCTCTACTGTGGGTGGTGATGGTGTTGTGGGGAGAGGCTTTAGAGAAAATAATGAAATTTGAGTTTTAACAAACTGTCTGATTGTAGAGGTGAAGAGAGACTGAGGATGAGAGAATCAGTTAGGGGCTGTGACAGGGAAACCAGTCCCAGTGGCTTGGATCAGCCTGAAGGTGGGAGCAGGGATATTTCTGCACACTTTGGAAGTCGAGTTCACGGGACAGATGAGCAAAAATGCAGAATGATGCACGGTAGGCGACGCCATGACTCCACAGGAGCCCTAGGCTGAAGGCTGAGGCTGTCCAGCCAAGGGGGGTGGGGAGGAACTAGATCACCCCTGTGACCTGAAGTCAGCACTGGCTGGAAGGCAGGGAGGTCAAAGGTTTTCTATGGCTATGTCCGTGTGATATGCCTATGAACTTGCCCAGTGGAGAGGCTAAGAGGGATATGAAAGTTCTGAGCTCTGCAGAGTGTGTAGGCTACAGATAAAGTTCAAATGTAGTTCAGAGGAAGAAGTTACTCGGGGGATGGGGAAAGGTGCCCAGAAGCCAAGCTGAGGAGGCACCTGCAGCCTGTATGTTTGTGCAGAGGAAGAGCAGGAAGCAAAAAGGAGACTGACCAGGGGAGTGGAGCAGAAGTGCTGAGAAGGAGGAGAAGTCAAGTAGCCAGTCTAGGGGAAGAAGAGGCTGCTGGCTGCAGGAGGTTTGGTTTGCAGTTACTCTCCATTTCCCTGAAATGAGTTGTGTTTCTTGCCCACAGGAACTCACATGACAATGGCAGCTCCACTGCACAGCTCGAGTTTCAGCATCAGTGAACCTGGGACCAGCCATGGTGAGAGGGGACTTGGGCTCCCCAGGACAGGCTGAAGGAGGGGACCTGGAAGGGGTTCTCCTGTCCTGTCTGCCAGTCCCCAACTGAGCAAGACCCAAATACCCCCAACCCCATTTCTCATTTTGTCTTCATCGACTCTGCTCTTTCTTTTTCCTCCACCCTCCACCCTGGCCCCTCCTGATGTGGCATCACTGTTCAGAGGAAGAGAGGTTACAGTGTCCTGAGCAATCCAGGATTGATGAGGGTTCTTGTCCCCTATTTCCTAACAGGTGCAGACATCAGGGGGTCCCACTCTAGCCTCTCTGCATGTTTCTCTGCCCCTCTCTTCAGCCCTAGAGAGGGCTGGGAAGGAGGGATGTGAGGTTAAATGAGTTTTTAAAGTCTTTACTGTCCCTGCTCCACGTGGCCTCGCTGTAACCAACGAATTCCACAGGCTGGCTCACTCCATTTCTCACATAAACCGCCTTTTACTCCCTTGTCTATAGAAAGTAACTGCATCAGTTTATTTCATGGTGGTTTGAAAACCACACCACAATGTAGTGACCTAGAAACATCAGTAATTTTGTTGGTGGTTCTTGATTCTGGGCCAGCTGAACTCTTCTCAGCCAGACTCACTCATGCACCCGGTGGTAAGTAGTAGTTCAGTGCATACCTGGATAATCTTTTTTTTAGATGAAATGTATTGGGGTGAGAGTGGTTAATAACACTGTATAAGGCTCAGGTGTACAATCCTATCATCCATCATCCGTGTACTGCATCGTGTACTCACAACCCAAAGCCTTGTCTCTTTCCATCACCAGAGATTTGACCCTGTTTACCTCCTCCCTTTCCCCTTCCTCCCTTTTCTTCTGGTAAACACCAGCCTGTGTCCATGAGTTTGTTTTGTTTCTTTGCTTGAGGCTTCCTATTTTATATCCCACACATGAATGAAATCATGGTTCTTGTCCTTCTTTCATGTGACTTATTTCATCTAGCATGATGCTCTCAAGATCCAGCAACTGGATAATTTGGAATTGGTTAGCCCCATAGATGTGTCTGCTAGTCAGCAAGCTTTTGGGCAAGCCAGGATGACAGGCATAAGTGGGCCTGTGTCTTTTATCACCAAGCAAGTAAGTCCAGCCTCTTCCTAAGGCAGCTGCAGGGCTCTGAGGGGCAGAAGGAGTCAGCCAGCCCTGCATGTCCACACTTTCAGGACCCATGCTGGGATCATGCTTCTGCTGCCCTCTTGTCCAGAATGAGTCACATGGCCCACTTAGGTTCAAGAGTGGGAAATGGACTCAGCATTCATGGATGGAGCTACAGGTCCACATCCCAAAGAGGCATGTGTCCCAATGGGAACAGTCCATGGCCACAGCAGCACTGTGTCACATAGATTGCTATGTGCTCTCAGCATTGGCAAACTGCTCCAGGGTGGAGCTGGTCTGTGCTGGCCTTTTGTTTCACCTCCCAGGATATTCCCACTCCCTGTGTGGTGACAGCTGACACCCTCAGGGTGTTCCTAGGTGGTGTCTTCTGCTGTGATGCTAATGGCACAGTGATCTGAACTCCCACCCACATTCCCCTTGTTGGTAGCCATCCTGTGTCCCTTGTTCTCAGATTCTGGAAACTTACTTCTCTCATCCCAGCTGCTGGTTATCAAATGTGGGAAACTCGCCCCCAGGGGAGGTTTGGCTACTCTCCGGATTAGCAACAGATTCCCCATAGAGTGTGTGGAAGATGGGGAGTTATTACTGATCTTGTGGAAGCCAGAGATGGGGTTTCTGCCAAATCTCTCCTCTGTTTGATGGATATTTTAAAAAAGCCATTCCTACTACAGAATAGACAGAAGGGGGCATACTGGATATAAAGAGACCCAGTGAGGGGACAGCTGAGGCATGGATGGTGATATAGCTTGGACTGGTATGATGGTCTTCTACATGGAGAGAAGCAGTCAGCTTTTGGATGGAGGCAACAGATTATGCCAGTGGGTTGGATCTGGAAAGCAAAGGGAAGAGAGGAATCAAGGGAGATTCCTAGACTTTTGGTCTGAGGGCCTGGGTAATGGTGATGATTTTTCGGAAAAGGAAATCCAGTCATTACTTGTGTCTCTGATGTCATCAGTATGACCGCATGGGCATGGACTCTGAGCAGAGATAGTGACAGTGGCACAGGGTCCCACTGCAGGCTTCTTTCTCACACAGGGGCTGCACTGGGGGATGATCTTGCTCAGGAAAACAGGCCCTAAGGTGTGGTTGTCATCTGTCTTGCCTGGTCACTGGCTGTGCTCACCTAATCTGGAAGCGTCCACTGTGAGACCCATTAAAGAGAGAAGCAGAGCTCTATGAAACAGAAGTAGGGAAAGTGCTATACAGGTGGTCTAGGGTTTAACCTTTAGAGTTATTTTGAAAACATCGTTCGGTTGGTAGGCTATGCTGCTCTGTTATGAATTAACCTCCAAGTTTCCTAGGAGACAGGTGCACCTAACTAAGTGAGACTAAGAAAGTGTATAAATCTACTGATGCTAATCTGTATGAGTTGTTGTCATCATTGTTGTTGTTGTTGTTGTTATTATTCAAGTGTCAACGGATTTTACAATAACTCCAGAAAATTGTCCATACTTTCTGGTTCTAAACTTTCAACATGTTAATTTAAAGTGGGAAAACATATTAAATTTCTACACAATGTTGTAATGTTAAGTAAGGTGTTTTGTGCTTCTGTGGGTCACAGTACATGATAGTGGTGGGGGACTACACACATGATATATAAAGGGACACTCCTTCTTTCTGCCCAGGTGCCCTGCTCGCCCTACAAGGAGAGAGGGCTTGAATTGCCCCCCTCCCTGGCTTCTTCGAGGGAAGAAGAAAAGTTCCCTTGTGACTATGACGTGAGGGTGGGGGGGTCTTCTGCTGTGACATCCCACAGTCAGCTTTTGTGTCACTTGCTGCCTTGGCTTAGGAGAGACACCAGCTACAGTGGTTCTCACTTACACCCTTGGGTGTCCTCCTTCGTAGGCCCTAAGGTGCCAAAGGTCAGAGTGAGCAGCCCAATGTACTGTGGAGACATGCCTGGGGTTCCCCACGGCCTGTAGCAGGACCATGTGGCCCAGGGCATCTCAGAGCTCCTGTGAGTGGAGGGGTCACTTACAGGACAGGACATAAGCAGGCACCAGAGACAGGCAGTGGTAGGTTTGGGTCCTGCAGGGGAAATGTTCGAGGTCAATCCTCACACTGTGGCTTTTGTTTCCTGATGTCCCAGGGCTTGGAAACCAAGACCCCGGAGAGTCACAAGTGAGACTAGTCTTAGTGGGTAAGACCAGAGCTGGAAAAAGTGCCACAGGGAACAGCATCCTTGGAAAGAAAGTGTTTCATTCCACCATCGCAGCAAAATCCATCACCAAGGTCTGTGAGAAAGGGAGTATCACCTGGACTGGGAGAGAAATTGTGGTCGTGGACACACCTGGACTTTTTCACACCGAGGTGCCGGATGCTGACACACAAAAGGAATTTGCTCGTTGCATCCTCCTGACATCCCCGAGACCTCATGTTCTATTCCTGGTGGTCCCCCTGGGCTGGTACACAGAGGAAGAACAAGAGGCCATGTAGAAGTTGCTGATGATGTTTGGTGCCACAGCTAGGAGATACATGATTCTCTTATTCACCCCAAAGGATGACGTGGATGGAATAGAGTTCTGTGATTACATAAAGGAAGCCCCAGAATTCATTCAGGATCTGATGGAGGAGTTCAAAGATCGCCACTGTTTGTTCAACAATAAGGCAATGGGGGCTGAGCAGGAGGGCCAGGGGGCAGAGCTGCTGGACCTGGTCCAGTGCAGGGTGATGGAGAACAAGTGAGGATTCTACACTAAGGAGATGTACCAAAGGGCCGAGGAGGAAATTGAGAAGCAAATACGAGTGATACAAGAGCAATGCAGAGCTGAGCTGGAGCAAGAGAATAGGCTGGTAAGAAAGGAGTGTGAGGAGAAAATCAGAAACCTGGAGGATGGCCTGGAGTGGGAAAAGAGAAGGGCAGAAATGGAGAGGAAATTGGCAGGAAGGGAAAAGCACTATGTTTCCAGGCAGGAAAATGCCAGGGGTGAAGTGAGCGTCAGCATGAGATCAGTGACATCATCATGGGAGCACTGAGGTTGCTGGCTTCATTCTTCAATGTGTGTTCAAGCTCCTTGAAAAAAAAATGAAAACCTGCCTATATTTGCTGCATATTTTCAGGGGCCCCTTCCCCACAGAAGTCATTCCCCAAAGTCAGAGCTCCTTGTTTTTGTCCCGCAGGATCTCAGGACTTGGGAGGGTGGGAGAGTTCACTGTTGGCCATTGGTGGGCGTTTGATTGATTTCACAGGGGAAGGGCACGTGCCCACTCTGTAAAACTCCAAGGCAGAATGTACGGATGCCCCCTGTGACCTGAACTCTTTCTCAGACACACAGAGAAAAGGAATGGAGGAGGCCAAAATGGGTGATGTCAAGCTTGCTCTATTTATCCCCAGTAACTCTTTCTCCACCAGATTCTCTCTAGATTGGCAGGTAATTTCCTTCTGTGGCTTCTACTCCCTATTCTTGCCTCTGCAACCTCAACAGCTATTTTACTCATGTGGTTTAGTGAAATCAATTCTTCGTGTTAAGTAATCTATATGTAGAGATGCTTATAGAATCTTTTCTTGATAGACATAAATTTGTTGAATTACATTTTTACAAAGGGACTGAAATTCTTCCTTATGATTGGCCCACTGCAGAACAAAGACATGTCTGAAGAAAGATCCCTGAGAACTCAGAGAAGTGAAATGCTAGAAAAGACAAATGACACAAATTCAACAGGCTAGAGAGCATCGTTTGGAGTATTCAGATGTTCATGTAGAAACTCTTTGACCAGCCTCAACACGAGCATGTTGCTGAATGACTAGTTCTCTCCTTTTCTTGGGAAGCCAACTGTTGCCACTGCACCTCCATCTCCCCGCACCCTGATGACTCCCTCCTGGGAGGGTGATCCGCACACTGCTGTCCCACCCCCTGAATTGGTTGCTTGCTGTTACTATAATAAAACTTTTCTCTTCTCATATTTGTGCAAAACTGGAAATCTTTTACCTCAGGAAAAACCACCAATACTTCCTCTAGGAGCATAGGGATGAATTTCACTTTTTGCTAAAAGCTCAGGATGACTTTGGAACTTGGCTTGTCTACCACCTAAGAGGTCTCTCGTTGTCCTTAACCCCTCTGCCCATCAACAACCACATTCTTTTTAGTTTCGCTCATAAGGTGCCCGGAGAAATTCTGTGTAATCAAGGATTCTGAGACCTTTGCAGATTACCTGGTTACAAATAAGATCCCTTCAAAATATGGATAACATTAGTTGAAATCTATTCCCTCTCTTCTGGGGACACCTATCCAAGTAATTTCTAGGATTTCCCAAAGCACATTTCCATGTTCAACCAGCACGTCTTGTGGTCACACGCCCAAAGGGAACGTCTGTGGTCTGCCCGGAGAGTGAACCAAGGGACCACAGTGCAGGTCAGGTCCAGTCACCACTGGCCAAAATGGAGAGAGGACGGTCTGGTTCCTTTTTTTGAAGAGTAAACATAAGAGTAAGAAATGATTTCACATCCTGAAAGACACCAACTACTTTGGGTTTGGCAGAAGGGGACAATTTATGAAGTGTCTCTCCCTCTTGGGTTGTAGGATAAGCCCTTCCCCCTTCCAGATGGAAAGCCATCAGCTTGGTACAGTAATGCCTGGTGCTGCCTGGGGGACCCCTCCCTGTGACTTCCAAAATCTCAGTGACAAAGCCAAAGGCTACAGAAATCTCCGTAAGTGCTGTTACTGTGGGGCCAGAGACAGAACTGAGTTGCAGGTCTGCATGACCTGGACATGATGGACAGAGGACGGTGGCACATGACTGAGAGCCCAGAGGGAAGCATCAGGGGAGAGGAGCTCAGAAAGTTCTTCTAAGGACAGCAAGGACTTGGGACTGTTTGTGATGTGGAAGTGTTCCTTGAGTCAACATTCACCAACTCTCCAAAGGGTGAGGGGAGAAATATTTTGTGAGGGTTTGTGGACATCAGTTACTTGGTACAAAGTAGGGAGTAAAGAAAATTAATACTTTGTTCCAAGTACACCAGCATCAGACAGGCGAGTCCTATTGGTGTCTTGGATGACATGGAGACATTTCCATAGGAAGGTCAGCTAGAAAGAGAATTCTCATGTGAACTATCCAGCTGTGCTGAATCCTCTGTCCTACATGTGGCACCACAGGTGGTCCTGCCATGTTCTCTGCATCACAGGGAAGGGGCCAGGGAGTGTTCTTCATTGGCCCGTTGGTGATCGGTCCCCGTCAGGGTCTGTCCCTGCTGTCCAAAGCTGATGCTCCCAATGTGAGGGGCTGGTGCCAAAGGGCGATTCAATTTCTCATCTGACAGGTTCAAAATAGTTGAAGAAACCTATAGCACCCATTGAATTTTCCTCCCTGACTTTACAGCATACTTCATAGATTTTGGGAATTCTTTAAGACATACAATATTATTTGGGCAGATGTCTTATACCTCACTTCCCCTACAGCTCTCAAGAAAAACACTTGGGAAGGGCTGGGAGGTGGCAGGGAGGGGAGGGAGAGGGTTTCTCTGAGGAAAGAGGAGGAAAAGGAAGAATATGATGGAGACTCGTGCGAGCAGGGCTGGACCACCAGATTGACCCCAAGTCCTCCGCGGGAGAGGCGTCACTGCTTGTGGGAGTCTGGAGGGGACAGCATCAGACGGAGGAAGTGGAAAAAGTACCCAATGGGAGAAGAGTAATCTGAAATGACACCAACCCCAGGTGTAATTGGTTTGGAAAGGCGAGAGAAGAACGGCAATCCCAGGTGCTCCCCCATGTCATCCCCCCGACACGCACACTGTCCTACTGCATCCTGGGGCACTGGATGCCTTGGACCACTGAGACAGAATATATTTTTATTTATTTAAATATTTTATTTATTTATTTTTAGAGAGGTGAAGTGAGGGAGAAAAGAGAGGGAAACATCAACGTGCAGTTAACTCTTGTGTGCCCCCTACTAGGGACCTGGCCTGCAACCCAGGCACAGGCCTTGACTGGGAATCCAACTGGCAACCCTCTGATTTTCAGGCCGGCCCTCAACCACTGAGCTGCACCAACAAGGGCTGAATGAATTAACCACCAGGTAAACAACAAACACTTAAATTAATTTATCAGGTTGTCCTAATGGAAATGCAAATGGTTTGAACTTTGACTCAGCAGCTCTGGGGTAACGAGACTGCTCACTTAGAAACACGATGACCTTGACTCCCCTGACCCTGAAGTACTGACTGTTTACCTGAACCTAGTGCAGGGGTGGGAGCCGATCCACCAGAATGCCGATAAGGTCCCATTCTGGATGTTACACCAGGGATTTTAATTTTCATGTAGAAGAATAACAAGGGAAATACAATAATGAGGAAATCAAAGCCATTGTGATCAAATCAATACTTTATGCACAAGGAGGAGAAAAGCAGGAGATGGAACAGAACTGAAGTCCTGATGTGGGTCTTCGGCAGCATGCAGACCTCACAGGGAATATGGCTGGGTTCCGTCCCACAGACTGTGGATGGCTTATTGAGTAAATGGATCTGTCTCAGGTGCCCACAAAACTGGGTCCTTGTTCTGTCCTGAGATGCTTCTCTGAATCTTTCAGCCAATGAAACGCACTGGCTTTCTTGGTGCCCCCCATGTCTAGGGACAGTGGGAGTCCATGGCCTCTGCACTGGTAGACCAGGGGTCCTGATGGGGCCCCTGATGGCAGAGGATCTCTGAGGGGCAGGTGAGCACCCAGACAGACCTATGGCTGCCTCTGATTGCTGACTGTCCCCAAATGCTGTCACTCCACCTTATTTCCCACCCCTCTCTGAAGAAGGCAGCTAGAGACCCTCTGCCACATGGTGTGAAGAAGGGACAGAGAAGTCTCTCAGGGGACAGTTCTCTCGTTCCCAACTGTCCTGTTTCCATCCCTTGGTCAGACTCCCCAGGGAGCATCCTGAGCCTCAGAGAAGCTGAGGGGCATCTGAGGAGTGTCAGTCTCTTTGTGAGGTCACATGGCACTTACCAGTCAGAGGCCAGGGCCAACCACCATCCTGGTGTCTTCTGGTCCTAGTCCACCTCGCCTCCTATGGCCTTGTCCCCAGAAGCTGCCCTCCAGGAGGACCCCCTGTGGGGTGCAGAGTCCTCCCCATCCATCAGGCAGGTGCTTCCTATCGTGCTCACAGCCTCAGCTGCTCCCTTTGCAGCTTCCCTTTCTTCCCTGCACCCCTCTATCCGACACCACAGATACCTCACAGAGGACCCCACTACACACCCAGACACTGACCCCATGCCCCCTCTCTCCCCACTGTCCAGTAAGAATAGAAGGGTTGCAGGTAAGGCTGAGATAGGGTGGAGAACCACCTTTAGTTTCTAACATCAGGAGGCAGATATGATGAAAAGGGACCCTAATCATAGCATCCCTAATCTAGTCTGCTTTAGGGAAGTCTCTTCCTCTATCCAAGGCCCCTTGGCACCTCCTGGGGCCTCATGTCCTATAGGAGGTCTCAGGCCACCATCCCAACCAGGCCCTGCTCTTTGGACCCCTCAGCCCCACTTGGCTCATCACTCCCACCAGCAGTCCCCACAAGGCCCATTTACTGTGGTTCAATGGCTGCCTTCAGGGGTTAGTGGATGGGCTGCCCCTCGGGCCAAGTCTCTCTTTCCCCTTGCTCCTCCTGCCCCACCCAGCAGCTGCCCCTCCCCACCTGCTACAGAACCACGGCTCTGTCCTGACCCACCACACACTCAGGTGCCTTCAAGTCATTATGCT
>NW_025333617.1:0-19939 GCF_019186645.2 Phyllostomus hastatus | reverse complement strand
AGGACAGCCTTGCCTGCTAACATAGACTGGAATGCTGCTGAGATAAAATGTGCCAGCCATTCATAACACCACACATCCTTTTCCAAACAGCCTGCTATACAAATGAAACACTGTTCTTACACGGTGAATTTACAAAGGCAGAAGATAAGAGGGTAGAAGAGTCTGTTTGCAGGGTTCCATTTTACCTTATAGATATAACTGTTCGGGAAAATTGATACTAAACATGGTAATGTACTCATTTTCAGATATTGAGCTCATTAATCTTCTCAAGGGCTGCTTTCAAATCTTGACAAGAAATTTACCACGAAGAAGTGTAGGTATTGTGATATGAAAAGTATAAATGGAATCCCTGAAAAGCTGATTCATTTAAAACTAAGGTTGAGCTAACCTGTAATTTATTACTTCTACGCAATCTGTTCTTTGGCAGTTGGAAAATGGTACTTGATGTGTTTTTCAAGAGAGAAAAAAGAAGTGACATCTATTTATGGAGTTCAATGGTCGATCCACACAATGTGGGTTGTTTTGGCAGTTGGTTTCTAGAAATAGATTTAAAACAAATGTAGCCATTCTTCGGCATGGTTAGATTTGTCACAAAATGCCTACATGATCAACACCTGGCACCTGAATGCTTATTTTTAGGAGAGTCCGAGGGAGTGAGTTGTAGGCATTTTGCAGACATCTCTGAGGGTCTTATAATCCTTAGGTGATGGATTTCCATTATGAACATGAACTGTCAGAAACAAGATTCACTTAAAGAACTGAAAATGTTTAGTCTCAAAGCACTAGCTTGAATCTGGCTTGTTTCACCATTCTGAGATGATGCATTACACCACTCTATTGCAAATTTACTATTCTCACATTGATGGCTTGTACAGGCTGGGTTCAAAATGCACCTCTGTTAAAAGGGACCAGGAAAGTTTACTGACTCAGAACCCCTGCAGTCAGGTGGCTGACTGTGTGTGTGTCAGTGTCAGCATGTGATAGAAGAGGTCAGATTCTGTGAGGCAAGATAACTTCGAACAGGAATTCACTCACACTATTTGATGGCTCCCATTTGTTACAGGGCCTGATATTCAGTAGCTTGTGGGGAGATGGGATAGGTATACTGAGTAGCTGAATAACTTTTTTTCTGGAATAGTTAGAATACTGAATTAAAAACTTACAGCCTTTCCCTTGCTGGTGTGGCTCAGTGGATTGAGAGCTGGCCTGTGAACCAAAGGGTCACCGGTTCAATTCCCAGTCAGGGCACATCCCTGGGTTTTGGGCCAGCTCCCTAGTAGGGAGCTCACAAGAGGTTCCCACACATTAATGTTTTTTTCTCTCTCTTTCTCCCTCCTTTCCCCTCTCTCTAAAAATAAATAAATAAATAGATCACTTCCGGCAAGATGGAGGCATAGGTGGATGAACCGTACCTCCACACACAACCAGATTAGAACAACAATTTAGAGGTAGAATAACACCCAGAACTGACAGAGAATTTATCTGAATGGAAGTCGGACAGCTAAGAAGTTGAAGTAGACCCGTTCGTTCATACTGGTAGGAGGGGCGGAGATGAGCAGCTGGGCGAGGGTCGGGGCACGGAGAACAGGGAGAACTGGGCGCGTAAGGCAACTGGGGGCGTGTAAGGCATCTGGCGTGCACAAGATCGCACCGGGTGGACCCTGAGTATGCAAGCGGTAGCTGGCAGACCCACTGAGGCGGTGACTGTGGACCAGGGCAGAGTGTACAACCCAGGATCCCAGGGAAGGGACTGAGGTCCCAGGAGAACAGAGCTACCGCCATTGTTCCTCCCCCCACCCATTCTCTTCCCGCCCCCACCCACAATGTCTCTGAAATCGATAAACAAACCCTTGGGTGAGGATTAAAAAAATGTTTGGTATGAAAAGGAAACTGGAGATGACTCATTTTGTAAAGCAACATGTCTCTGTTTGTTAGGAGTTCTACAAGACTGGCACAGAAAGACTAACAACAATGTGGGATTATCACAGGTCCTGCCACAAACATGAAACACAGGGCATGGCATTAAGCCCGCAGGAAGAGCAAAGAAGTCAGATAAGTCAAGGGCTCATTGTGAAGTCCCTAAAATGAAACTCACATAGAGAACAAATTAGGAAAAGGGTCCATCAGTAGGATGAAGGATTTAGTCACCCAGTTATTCACCAAATATTTATTGAGAATATACCATGTGCTTGGCAGTGAGCAAACTGCTAGGTATGAAGATACAACTGAGAACAAGAAAAACACAATCCTGCATTCATGGAAGCCACTGTCTCCTCCAGTGTTTCTCATACTGGAGCAACATAAAGGTCTTCTTTTAATGAGAAAAAAAAAACAAAAAAACATCAAATTCTTCCAGACTCCCAATGTTGACTTAAATTATATGTATTACAATGTTACATAAAAAATATAGAAACATAATCTAGATATTAACACATTATACATCTACCTCATGCAGTTATAAAAACATATCAAAATTATGGAGTAAATGCAAGCAGAACTTCAACACCAGCAACATTCAGATTAGCATCATTAAATTAAGAGTGTCCTGAAAGACATTTTGTTGAAACCAACAGTGACTCACACAGGCTCCAGTTCTAGAACAAAGTGTGCTACATCATGTGTGTTCTCTGTATGAGCCCTATAAATTTTTGTTTGACATGGCACACTGTGAAACTATTTGATGATCACTTGGCACAAATACACAACTGACATGTTGAGTTCACCATGTTCTACTATCATTCACTCACAACAATTAAAATACCAGTACTTGGTGCCAACATAAAGTGTGTATGTGTGTGTGTGTGTGTGTGTATACATATACATATACATATACATATACATATACATATACATATACATATACATATACATGTGATTAGTCTCATAATTATAATACAAAATTTAACTGATCTTGATGGTAGCTGTTAGACATCCCACACAAAAGAAGCCATTCACAGCTTTCGCAATGAGAGGCAGGCTAAGAGAAGAACAGGGCTCTAGTGGGAATGGCACAGAGAAGCAGGCTACTATAACTGTGATGAACTTCAGGGACAGTTTTAGGAGGGCACAGCAGAGGGAGGACTCACCAGACCCTTAGGGGACAGATAACTCTTTAGGGAGGTACTATATAAACTGAGACTTGTAGAAAGAATTGATATGAGCCAGGAAAAGATTAGGGGGAAGATAAGAGTTAACTTTCAACCTGTTAACACTGACCTTATGGGACTGGTTGTGAAGTATTTTGCATTTACTCTGCAGCCTAAAGAATCCTCATACATGAAATGAGGACTAAAATACCAACCTCATAGCGTACTTGAGAGAATTCAGTGAGTTACAGTATGTTTTACTTGGCACAGTGCCTGGTACAAAGTAGGTACCTTTAACTGGAGTTGCAATAATGGTGGTGATGATTAGGATGACTCTTAGTAATTTAGTCAGAAATAAATGGTGATAAAATGAATGGTATGTTTGTTAACTAAAAAAGCGAAGTTTAATCTGTTTCCAGAGCCTATTTTTCTCTCCATGAATAGGAAGAGAAAACTTAGACTCCATTATTTTATTATGATACGCATCACAGAACACTCTAATGTGGCATCTGGAAGGGAAAGGCAAAATATTTTGGCCTCTCAGAGAACAAATAACTGCCGAGATGAATGCTATGACTTAGGAAGGATAATGTATTTCTTAGTCCACATAAGACAATTGCCCTCTGTGTTCCATGCCTGTTTCAGGAAACTTCTCAAGAACTCTGACATACCAAGGCCTCTGTCCTACAAACATTTGTGCTTTTTAGCAAAAAAATTAACAGTCCTTCAGCCTCCAACAAGTCCCTTCACTCTGAGTGTCAAGAGACAGAGTTGAGGTCCACTCTCTGACCCAAACCCCCGTCTTTGTAGACCGCCACCTGTGACTCCCACTCACAGCAGCCCTCCTTCATTTTCATGCATAAAGGATGACTAAAAGAAAAAAATAGTACTCTGCCCTCAGGTTCTTCCCTACATTGGGTTCAGAGTGAGAACAAATGTTGCTCCCATATTTTTTAATGTCAATAACCACAGAAACTGGTTTTCTAATAGGTTCTTAGTGACTGAAGGTTGACAGCCAACGCAACCATGAAAATAAACTCTGACTCATAAATTCAAAGCTGAAATAAAAGAAACATATAGAGTCACAGCTAAATGGGATCTTAGATACAGGAAAATCCAACAACAACAAAGGGGGGGGGGACTCTGTTTAGAAGTGAATACAGAGTCCAGTCATCTCAGAAGCTGATTCCTGCAGAACAAAGTACATATTCTAGCAGCAAGTGGACACTCAAAATCAGTTTTGGATACCATACAACCCCTTGATTGTACCAATCCTGTCATTTTGCTATTTATTTCTTGGTGTGAAATGACTTACTAAAGATCACTCAGCTAGTTAGCTTCTAAATTAGATCTTTAGTGCAGGCCTCATAATCCTTAATCCAGTGATCTTTCTGTTGCTTATTGTTCCTCCCTTCTTACACATTTGACTGCAGATAACATTTTAAAATTTCCCACCATTTGTACTAATTTGCATCCAGGAATCTTTACAAGCTCTGCTTCCAAACCAGAACTCTCTCTGTTGCCTTGTCATCCTTATTGGTTGCATTCTTTATCTCTGCCTGCTTCCATGGGCTTGACAATGAACAGCTCCCTGTATTACCTATTCTTTACTTACTTAGTACTTTAGCACCAGTATTGGCCCAATGTGCTGTACCAAAAGCCAGCACCCTTAATTGAATCTGGCTTTTTACTTCAAAAGTAGGCACGCAAATAACCTTACCCACTTTGTAGCCAATTATTTCTCTCAGAATGTACCCATTTGCCAAAGGATAAATGAGAGAACTGAGGGCCCCTAACATTCTATATCAGCCTGGTTCTGGTCAAATTCTCACCCTTGTACTTAATGCCCACATCCCACAGTGAACTCTGCTAATTTCTACTAGTGTTGGTGCTATGTCTATTGTCTCCTGACCTTGACTCAGTTCTGACTCTTGCTACTTCCTTGGCAATGTGTCTTCTCCAGAAGGGACATGGCAATCAAAAAAGCCCAAAAGCAGCTGGCACCTGACCCAGGCTATTGGCAAATGCATTTTCTACTGGCCCATCAAACTGGTGAGCAATAAAATCATCTCGTGAGGAGAGTGAGGTGGTATTCACAAATGTGAAAATGAGTAATATGAGCTTGTCAGACCTTATGCTTCTGGGGGAAAAAAAAACATATTTTGTGCAGAATTAGATAAAGTTTTATTTCAAACTTGTACAATTTAGCATTATGTTATTCAAGTCTTCATGCTTTTGATTTCTTCCTAAATTTCACAGTCCAAAAAAATATCAAAAGATGCTAAAGAAAATTATATTTATGTAAAAGAGCATCTAATTCTATATGACAATAATAAAAGAATGAAGGTTCTCTTGTGCCACTAAAATAATCTGGGTAGAATTTTGAAGTCTAAGAGGTTCCCCTTGGTAGCACTGGTATGTCACAGTGGCCAGGTGGTCCTGAGGCAGCCCTCCCTTGACAAAGACACTTCTTCCCTAACACTGATCACTGTCTTCACAACTCCTGGCTTCACCCCTTGTCCAGTGATTCAATGGTTTGGTCACTATGCTTTTGCCACCATGACTCCAACTTTGATTCTTACCCACTCAAAACAATTACATTTAAGAAAAAAAATACTTCAAAAACATAGATATTCCCCAACTAGACATCTTTTAAATAAGTGCCATTGGACTCAAAGCAAACTTGGAGAGAGTATTAATATCTGTGTGGGTTTCCATACATCAGAAACCACCCCAAAAGTTAGTGGTATAGAACAACTACTATCTGATTTTATCCCTAAAAATACTAGAAGTTGACTGGGCTCAGCTAGGCAATTCTGTTCCACATGCTGTTGGCTAGGGCTGCACACCTCCAGGCCAGACTGGGCTAGAGTCCAAGATGCCTCACTCACATGTTGCTGGAAGGTCAGTCAGGGCTGTTGACTGGAGCCCCTGGGTTCTCCTTCATGTGGCCTCTCCATGTTACTTGGGCTTCTCACAGGACTCCAAGAAATATCATTACAGAGCATCATTTCTACCACATTCTATTGTCAAAACATATCTGAAACAATTCAATTCAAGGGGAAGGGAAAAAGATCCTGCCTGTTCAAGAGCCGTCACACTATCTGACTCCTTCATATCTGTGGAGAAAAAAACAAACCAAAGATTTTATCATTGAGGTGCTAATCCCACTGTTGTTTATAAAGAAACTTTCCTTAGTAGACTCAGTCCCAACAAGGTCCAGAGAATTTGATTCACTGCTTTTAGACCTTCTTCAGGGCAAGAACAGAATGAGAATTTCTCACTCAAAGTGGATTCTCACTTCAAGAGGTCCTAAATCCTCTTGGGGTAAATTATAAGATGTAAAGCTGTGTGGGCTTGAAAATTCCTGTGGTTTGTAACCCTGCTGGGATTTACCTTGAACTGTAGAAATGTGAAAACAACCCAAATAATTTTTCCAACAAATCTTGCCAATTGAAGGCATAGTGGACCACTTGGGTATAATTGTTAGGAGGAAGAGAATTACACTTATTTGTCTGTCAAAGTGTTAAATTTAAAGGTGATGTCTAAAAATCACCACTTTAGTGCCATTGCAATTAATACTAGGGAGGACAAGATTGTGGCTTCAGTTCCTATGAGAAAAGTCAGCCTTCTCTTTTACCATAACTATAAGCCAAATTAGCCATATTGTAAACCTGCACTTGATTCACTCACCATTGGATCTGAAAGAGAGGGCACAGATAAGTGTTACGTCATCCTTGACACTGGGACCATCTCAAACCTCAGGGCCTTCTCTTGAATACCACTTAACTTTTTCCTGTTTCTCTTCGTCCTATTAAAAGTCAGGAAAGAAACTAATTGTTATTGATCTTACTATGTGTCTCCTCCTGCACTAGAGTTTTTTCTTGTTTCTTTTGTTAAACAAATATTTGTGTTATTTAATAATTACCATACATGCTTTATTACACTAAAGGTATTTAATAAATTGTCTTATACACTAAAAGCATTCAATTCATTTGCTGAGATAAGTTACAAGGCTGGCGATAAACCAAGGCATTAGCAGTGTTTCGCTGGGTCAAAAAAAATTCACATATTTTTTAGGACAACCTCCCTTGGTTCTTAAGTACAGAGGCTGGATATTCTCTCCAGACATAGAAATACATTATATTTTGGTTTAGATCAGCTCAGTAAATGATGCTAAATTTGGTAACAAAACCCTGAAGAAATAGAAAGCATTTTCTGTTGCGCGTGGGTCACCGGCCAGCAGTGACCACGGAACGCTGTGGATGGCCCGACAATACGCGAGAAAAACACACATGCACAGAGACAAACTAGTTTCTATGGGGAAGTAGGGACGGAATGGCCACCCCCCCTAGTGGGGAGCGCGCTGATTTACCGTCCATACCTGCTTTTATTGGGCTCATTTTGCATAATAATTCAGGTAAAGTACAGTACTCATTAGGGGAAGTAAGGAACTATAGAAAACAAAGAACTCTGCCCGTCTATTGAGTTGGGGTCAAAGAGCTGTAAGACTGAGGAACAAAATAACTTCCTCCTAAGACCCTTCTCATTCAACTGAGAGCATTCTAAACAAAGAAGGTTTCACAGTAATTTACATGTTCTTTCTTAGGCCTGATCACCCCGGGAAATCCGCACTTCTCAGTACCGAGCTGCACCACCCTGTCATTGTTTTAGGCTTAGGTGGAGCAAGGGAACTAGGTAACCAAGAGATAAGGAGATTTTCTCCCAGACGCTGAGAACTCAGGCTATGTCAGAGCCGAGGAGTGAGGGTCCATCACCCCCCTTTTGCTGCAGCCCCCCAAGTCCTTCTTTTGGGGGGCCTCCCAAAAGTGATCGTGCCTGGCTTAGGTCGTTCCCCCGTGGGGAATCTTACCCGTCTTTGGCTAACCGACCAAGCTTTTTGGGGTTCAGTTATGAATAAAGCAGCAGAAGCAGCATTCCTGCCAGGAAGATAAGCTTTTGTCTCCTTGCCGGCTTACAGTTCCAAGGGCGTTCCCTTAGCCTTAGCTAGGCGGGGGTTTCAGCCTCTGATACCAGTCAGGGAGGTTCCCAACAATTTTCTGAATTGTACTTTAACCTATGTAAAGATATTTTGTCACAGAATATCTATACAAAATGCCATTTGATCACAATTTAGAGACGTTGCTTTTTGCAAGCATTTTATAAGCTAATTTTGGATGGATCTACTACTTTAGCAAATTCGCAGTCCTCAAAATTGAGAATTCCAACAGAACAGAACGGCAATTTATCCTCAGGGTGTGAATGAACATTCTCATTTAGTTGAATTATTTCAATAGGTTGACTTTAATCAGAGTGGTTTTAATTATCCCTTTCCTCTGATGACCATTTCCATTTCTGCCTTCACCCCTAACTTCCAAATACTCATTAACAGAAGTTTAATATCTACCCATTTTTCTTTTTACAATTATTGTTAATTTAGTTTACCCTGAAGTGGTTGAGAGGTTTAAAAATATTTTGTACTTAGAAAAATCATCTCTAAAAATCAAAAGGAATTTTAATGACATAACAACCTACCTGGCCTTTGGAAAATGATATCAATTTCAAGATATCTATTGAGAGTATCCAAGAAGGCAGAGGAGTAAGTGGAAGCTACACTAACCTTTCTCTGGGACCAATCTAGAATTACAACTAAATTGTAGAGAAATCATCTTGAATAACTAATTGAACACTAGTTGGAAAAAAACCTTATAACCAAGGACAGACAGAAGAAACCACATCACCATAATGAGACTCATAGGAAGTGCAGAGGAGGTGAGAGAGGCCTGGATGGGTTCCCACAGGCAGCAGATGAAGTGCTGGAGGAATATTTCAGCAGTTGGGGGTTCCTCTCGAGAACTGTGGGTTCTAAACTCCAAGCTGGGCTGTCCAGCATACAGCACCAGAACCAGAGAGGAACCCAGATAACATCCAGTTGTGAAAAGCAGCAGAGTTTCTGTCTGTCCTGGAGAGATGGCTATAGACACAGAGAGCCTCATAAAGGGCCAAAACATGAAATTTTATTTGCAGCCACTTATCCTGGGATCCAGCAAGGTAAGGCAGAGTGTACTAGAGAGAATTGAGGAAAGTCTGGGATTGATGGTTGTAGGGAGAAAACTGAAGGACCACCTGTCAAGACCCTGTGCTCAGGCATTCCCTATATTGCAGAAGTCATCTCTCTCTGGCAGAGCACTCTTCTCCAAGTGGCATAAACTTGAAGGGAAGCAATAGCCCCCCCACACACACAGGAATTACTGTGGCCAACTTGTGGTGCACAAGCCAGCTGCTACTACAGCTTGAGGCTGTATCATTGATGAATTGAACAACTAAGGTGGAAAATACAAAGAAGCAGCCAGAATGGGAAGACAAAGAAACAGATGCCAAATGAAAGAATAAGAAAATTCTCCAGAAGAACTAGATGAAATGGATGTAAGCAATTTATCAGAGAGAGAGTGTAGAATCATGTTTATAAGGATAATCAACATAAGGGAAAAACACATACAAATGATAAAAAAGAATGAGTCAGAAATAAATAATGTAATATCTAAAATAAATAATACACTGGAAGGATTAAACAGCAGGATAGATGAACCAGAGGACTGAATCACTAATTTGGAAGACATAAAGAAAAAAAAACACCAAAGAAAAGCAGCAAAAACAAAACAGATTTCAAAAAAATGAGAAAAGCTTAAGAAACATTTTGGAAATCATGAAGCATAAAAACATCCACATCATGGGCATACCAGGAGAAAATAGTGAGCAAGGGATTGAGAGTCTACTTGAAGAAATAATGACTGAAAACTCCCCTAATTTGGTGAAAAAAAGACACATAGTTCCAGGAATCTCAGAGTCCCAAGCAAGTTGGACCTACAGAAGCCTACACCCAGACACATCATAATGAAAATGACAAGGCTTAAAGACAAAGAGAGAATCCTAAAAGCCACAAGAGAATAACAGATAGTTATATAAAAGGGAGCACCAATTAGACTGTCATCTCTTCATCAACTGAGAGATTTTAAGCCGGAAGGGAGTAGCGTGTACTATTCAAGTTGATGAAAAACAAAGACCCACACCAAGGCTACTTTTCCCAGCAAGTTTATCATTTAAAATGGAAGGAGAAATAAGGAGCTTATGTGACAAGAAAAAGCTAAAGGAGTTTGTTAACAACAACCAGTACTCTAACAAACGTTAAGGGGTTTGCTTTAAAACAAAGTTGAAGAAAAAAAACAGGCAAATAATCTAACAATAAAATGATACTAGATACATACCTATCAAAAATTACCTTAAATGTAAATGGCTCAAATGCTCCAACCAAAAGACAGAGGGTAGCTGAATGGATAAGAAAACAAGACCCATATATATGCTGCCTCCAAGAGACCCACCTCAAATCAAAAGATACACACAGACTAAAAGTAAAGGGTAAGAAAAAGATATTTCATGCAAATGGAAAAAAGAGAAAAGGCTGGGGTAGCAGTACTTATATCTCACAAAATAGACTTTAAAACCAAGGCTATAGTAATAGGCAAAGAAGGACACTACATAATGATAAAGGGAACAATCCAATAAGAGGTTACAACCCTAGTAAACATTTACACACCCAGCATAGGAGCACCTAAATATGTGAAGCAGAACTTGGACATAAAGAGAGAGCAATGGAAATACAATCATAGTCAGTGATTTTAACACTTCGTTGACTTCATTGGACAGGTCTTCCAGACAGAAAACAACAAGGAGACAGACAACTTAAACAACACGCTAGATCAAATAGATTCAATTGATTTCTTAAGAGCATTTCATCCCAAAGAAGTGAATATATATATTTTTCCAGTGCACAAGAAATTTTTTCTAGGATAAACCACATGTTAGGATACAGAACAAGTCTCAGTAAATGTAAGATTGAAATCATGTCAAGCATCATCGCTGACCACAATCTATGAAACTAGAAATCAACCACAAGAACAACACTGGAAAACACACAAAGACATGAAAGGTAAATAACATGGTTTAAAACAATGAATAGGTCAACAATGAGATCAAGGAAGAAATTAAAAGATACCTTGAAGCAAATGATAATGAGGACACAACACTCCAAAATCTGTGGGAAACTGAGAAAGCAATCCTAAGAGAGAAATTCATAGCATCACAGGCCTATCTCAAAAAGGAAGATAAAGCTCAAAAACAATATAACTTCAAACTTATGGGAACTTGGAAAAGAACCAAAAAAAAAGCCCAAAGTGAGTAGCAGGAAGGAAATAAAGATCAGAGCAGAAACAAATGAAATAGAGTCTAAAATAACAATACAAAAGATTAATGAATCCAAAAGCTGGTTCTTTGAAAAGATAAAAAAAGATCAACAAACTTTTAATTGGACTCATCAAGAAAAAAAAGATAAAAGACCCAAATAAATAAAATCAGAAATGAAAGAGGAGAAATAACAATTGACACCAAAGAAATACAAAGAATTGTAAGAAAATATTATGAACAACTATATGCTAACAAACTGGACAACCTGGACAAAATGGATAAATAGTTAGAAACATACAGTCGCCCAAAACTAAATCAGGAAAAATCAGAATCTGAATAAGATTCAGGAAAAGAGAATCTGAATAAACAGATTACACTTAATGAAATTGAAGCAGTGATCAAACAACTCTCAAGCAAAAGCCCTGGACCAGATGGCTTCACAGGTGAATTTTACCAAACATTCTGAGAAGAACTAACACCTCTCCTTCTCAAACTTCAAAAAATTCAAGAGAAGGGAAGGCTCCCAAACTCATTATATGAGGACAGCATTATGTTAATTCCAAAACCAGATAAAGACACTACAAAGAAAAAAATGATAGGCCAAAATATCCCTGATGAACATAAACACTAAAATCCTCAGCACAATATTAGCAAACCAAATGTAGCAATGCATCAAAAAGATCAGACCCCGTGACCAAGTAGGATTTATTCTGGGAATGCAAGGTTGGTACAACATGCACAAATCAATAAAAGTGATTCAATATATAAACAAAATGAAGCATAGAAACCACATGATCATTTTAATACATGCAGAAAAAGCATTTGATAAAATCCAGCACCTATTTACAATCAAAACTCTCAGCAAAGTGGGAATAGAAGGAACATACATAAAAAATAATAAAGGCCATGTATGAAAAACCCACTGCCAGCATCATATTCAATGGGCAAAATCTATAAGCATTCCCCTTAAGATTGGGCACAAGACAGAGATGTCCGCTTTCACCTCTCTTTTTCAACATAGTACTTGAAGTCCTAGCCACAGCAATCAGAGAAGAAGAATAAATAAAAGGCACCCAAATTGGAAAGGAAGAAATAAAACATCTTTATTTGCAGATGACATGATACTTTACATTGGGAACCCCAAAGATTTCACAAAAAACTACTAGAACTGATAAATGGATTAAAAAATGTAGCAGGATACAAAATTAATTTTCAGAAATCAGTTGCATTTTTATTTGCCAATAACAACCTAACAGTAAGGGAAATTAAAATTTTCCCTTTCACAATTACTTCACAGGGAATAAACCTAATCAAGAATGTAAAAGACCTATACATGGAAAAATTATCACACACTGAAGAAAGAAATTGAAGAAGACACAAATCAGTTGAAGCACATACTGTGTTCATGGATAAGAAGAATTAACATCAATAAAATGTCCATATTACTCAAAGCAGTCTATAGATTGAATGCAATTCCTATCAAGATTCTAATTATGTATTTCACAGAACTAGAACAAATATTTCAAAAATTTATATGGAACCACAAAAGGCCCCACATAGCAACAGTGATCCTGATAAAGAAAAACAAAGTTGGAGGAATCATGCTACCTAACATCAAAGTATACTGTAAGGCCACAGTAATCAAAACAGCATGGTAACAGCATAAAAACAGACACATAAATCAATGGAACAGAATAGAAAGCCCCAAAATAAATGCACATGTTTATAGTCAATTAATATTCAACAGAGGAAGCAAGCACATAAAATGGGTTAAAGGTAGTATATTCAATAAATGGTGTTGGGAGAACATATTTGCTGATACATCTGATAAGGAATTTATATCCAAGATTTATAAAGAACTTACAAAACTCAACACCAAAAAAAAACAAACGAGCAAATTTAAAAATGGGCAAAGGACCTGAATAGACACTTCTCCAAAGAGGGCATACCAATGGCCAATAGACATATAAAAAGATGTTCAATGTCACTAATCATGAGAAAAATGCAAATTAAAACCAAAATTAGATAACATCTCATACTTGTCAGAATGGCTATCATCAATAAATCAACAATCATCAAGTGCTGGCAAGGATGTGGAGAAAGGGGAGCCCTTTTGCACTGTTGGTGGGAATGCAGACTGGTGCAGCAACTGTGGAAAGCAGTATGGAGATACCCCTAAAAATTAAAAATGGATCTGTCTTTTGACCCAGTGATCCCACTACTGGGAATATCTCTGAAGAAATGCAAAACACTAATTTAAAAGAACATAAGCACCCCCTATGTCCATTGCAGCATTATTTACTATCACCAAGTTATGGAAGTAGCCCAGATGTCCATCAGTAGATGAGTAGATAAAACTATGGGACATTTACACAACGGAATACTACTCATCCATAAAAAACGAAGAAAGCTTTATCCTTTGTGACAGTATGAATAGACCTAGAGAACATTACGCTCAGTGAAATAAGTCAGCCATAGAAAGACAAACACCATATGATTTTACTCATATGTGGAATATAATGAACAAACTGAACTAAGAAATACACACTCATAGATAAAGAATAGGATAACAGCTAGTGGGAGGTGGGAAGTTAGGGGTGGAAGGCTTTAGCAAAAAGGAAAAAGGACTCATGAACATGGACAACAGTGTTGTGGTTGCTGGGAGGAGGAGCATGTAAGGGGACAAAATGGTAATGGGAAAAACACAATAAAGATTAAATCAGAAATAAAAAAAAATTATAGCAGGCTGATATACCATTATACACTCATGAGAAAAAAAGTAAAGATATCTATTGATCAAGATGATAGAACATAAAGTGTTCAAAGTACTTTTATTATAAATATCAAGGATATAATTCAAGATAGCATGTGAGGAAAGAAAAGTAAAAGATGAAACAATTATCAAACTACAGGAAGATTTCTTAGAGGTTACCACAAAAATAAGAAATTTGAATCTAATTCTATCTTGTATAAAACATCAACATTATTTGCTTATTTAAATCAATATTTTCTTTAAAAAGCGTTATGGTGTCTCATTTATTTTTACGACTAACAGTATCTTGTGCTCTGAATTAAACCATAAATTTCTAGACTTCTGGCCAAGACGTAGGCATCGGTAGATATATTTTGCCTCCTTAAACAATCAAAAAAAGGACAACAACAAATTTAAAAGCAAAAAAATAACCAGAACTGCCAGAAAATTGAACTGTATAGAAGTCCAACAACAAAGGAGTTAGAGAAGAAACATTCATTCAATCTGGTAGGAGGGCCAGAAACGGGCAGCCAGGGTGGAGAGGATGTGGTGCAAGGCAGCAGCTGGCAAAGCAGGCAGTCCCACATTCACGAGCAGATAAACCAGGAGAAACAACTTGGAAGCAAGAAAGGCTGTGCAACCCAGAGTTCCAGCCCAGGAAAAGAAAGTCTCAAAACCTCTGGCTATAGAAACCTGTGGGATTGCAGTGATGGGAGAAACTCCCAACCTCACAGGAGAGAGTTCATTGGAGAGACCTACATGGTTCTAGAACCTACACAAACCCACTTACCCCAGACTCAGCACCAGAAGAACCCAATTTGCTTGTGGGTAGCTGGGGAAGTGACTGCAAGCCAGATGAGAGTCAAGCAAGCATCATTGTTCCTTCACCAACCCTTCCCCCCCCATACAGTGCCACAGTGCAATGATGTGGTTTGCCACACCCTAGCGAATACCTAAGGCCCCACTCCTTACAACATAACAGGTGTGCTGAGACAGAGAAATATGGCCCAAATGAAAGAACAGATCAAAATTCCACAAATAAAACTAAGGGATGAAGAGATAGACAACCTATCAGATGCAGAGTTCAAAACACTGGTGATTAGGATGCTCACAGAAATGGTTGAGTATGGTCACAAAACAGAGGAAAAAGTGAAGTCTGTGCAAAGTAAAATAAAGGAAAATATACAGGTAACCAACAGAGAAGGGAAGCAAACTGGGACTCAAATCAATGATTTGGACCAGAAAGAAGAAATAAACATCCAACCAGAACAGAATGAAGAAACAAGAATTCAAAAAAATGAGGAGAGGCCTAGGAACCTCTGGGATAACTTTAAATGTTTCAACATCCAAATCAAAGGGGTGCCAGAAGGAGAAGAGGAAGAGCAAGAAGTTGAAAACTTATTTGAACAAATAATGAAGGAGAACTTCCCCAATCTGGAAAAGGAAATAGACTTCCAGGAAGTCCAGGAAGCTCAGGGAGCCCCAAAGAAGCTGGACTCAAGGAGGAACACACCAAGGCACATCATAATTACATTACCTGAGATTAAAGATAAGGAGAGAATTTTAAAAGCAGTAAGAGAACAAGAGATAGTTACCTAGAAAGAAGTTCCCATAGGACTACCAACTAATTTCTCAAAAGAAGCATTGCAGACAAGAAGGGGCTGGAAAGAAGTATTCAAAGTCATGAAAGAGAAGAACCTACATTCCAAATTACTCTATTCAGGAAAGCTATCATTTAGAATGAAAGAGTAGAGAAAGTGCTTCCCAGATAAGGTCAAGTTAAAGGAGTTCATCATCACCAAACCCTTATTATATGAAATGTTAAAGGGACTTATCTAAGAAAAAGAAGAAGATCAAAACTAAGAATAGTAAAATGACAACAATCTCACAGCTATCAACAACTGAATATTAAAAAAAATAAAAAATAAAAAATAAACTAAGCAAACCGCTAGAACCGGAAAAGAATCACAGAAATGGACATCACTAGGGAGGTTATTAGCAAGGTGGGAGATGGGGAGAATGGGGGAAAAGGTACAGGGAATAAGAAGCATAAATGATAGGTACAAAGTGCACAGGAAGAGGTTAAGAATAGTATAGGAAATGGGGAAGCCAAAGAACTTATATGTATGACCCATGGACATGAACTAAATGGGGAGAAGCTGGTGAGAGGGGGGGTGCAAAGCATAAGGGAATAAAGGGGAGGAAAAATGGGACAGCTATAATAGCATAATCAATAAAATATACTTGAAAAATAAAAATAAATAAACCATACATTCCTGATTATATAGATTTTATCACATTGGTTTACTATGTACTGTTCCTAGATGAATGTCATACACATGGTGATATTTAATATATTTCAAGCATACTGATATTTTCTAAATAAAAATATTGTACACACACACAAACACAGAGGCATAGCTTGGAGAGGTTTGCTTCCAGACCATTGCAATAAATTAAGTATTGCAATAAGGCGAATTATAATTTTTTTGCTGGTGGATGGTTTTGCCTTCAATTGGTAAAAAAATGGAACTCCTATGAAACACAATAAAGTGAAGTGTAATATAAATAAAATAAACATATTAATTATATATAAATATATATTCTGTTGAAGCATGATTGAAGGTTCTTTGTCCTTTAAGAGAGTATCAGTTTTTATTTATATTTATAAAGACTTTATTTACTTACTTATTTATTTATTTTTAAAATATATTTTATTGATTATGCTATTACAGTTGTCCCATTTTCCCCCTTCACTCCCCTCCACCCTGCACACCCTCTCCCACCCATATACCCCCTTTTAGTCATGTCCATGTGTCATACTTATAAGTTCTTTAGCTTCTACATTTCCCATACTATTCTTACCCTCCTCCACCTATTTTCAACCTACATTCTATGCTACTTATTCTCTGTACCTTTTCCCCCTCTCCTCTCCTCCTACTCCCCTGTTGCTAACCCTCCATGTGATCTCCATTTCTGTGGTTCTGTTCCTGTTCTAGTTGCTTGCTTAGTTTCTTTTGGTTTTGCTTTAGGTGTGGTTGTTAATAATTGTGAGTTTGCTGTCCTTTTACTATACCTGTTTTTCCTTTATCTTCTTTTCTTAGATAAGTCCCTTTAACATTTCATAAAATAAGGGCTTGGTGATGATGAACTCCTTTAACTTGACCTTATCTGAGAAGCACTTGATCTGCCCTTCCATTCTAAATGAAAGCTTTGCTGGATAGAGCAATCTGGGATGTAGGTCCTTGTCTTTCATGACTTGGAATATTTCTTTCCAGCCCCTTCTCGCCTGCAAGGTCTCTTTTGAGAAATCAGCTGACAGTCTGATGGGAACTCCTTTGTAGGTGACTGTCCCCTTATCTCTTGCTGCTTCTAGGATTCTCTCCTTCATTTTTACCTTGGCTAATGTAATTATGTGCCTTGGTGTGTTTCTTCTTGGGTCCAACTTCTTTGGGGCTCTCTGAGCTTCCTGGACTTCCTGGAAGTCTATTTCCTTTGCCAGAATGGGGAAGTTCTCTTTTATTATTTGTTCAAATACGTGTTCAATCTGTTGCTTTTCCTCTTCCCCTTCTGGTACCCCTATACTTCGGATGTTGGAACGTTTAAAGATGTCCTGGAGGTTCCTAAGCTTCTCCTCATTTTTTTGAATTCTTATTTCTCCATTCTTTCCTGTTTGGTTGTTTTTTCCTTCCTTATGGTCCACTCTCTTGTTTTGAGTCCCAGTTTCCTTCCCATCACTATTGGTTCTCCATGCATCTTCCTTCATCTCTTTTATGGTAACCTGCATTTTTTTCATGTAATTTGCACCCAAAATCAACCAATTCTGTGAGCTTCCTGACCACCAGTGTTTTGAACTGTGCATCTGATAGATTGGCTATCTCTTAGTTGCTCAAAAGGATGAGTCCTGGGGCATTGATCTGTTCTTCTGTTTGAGACATGTCTCTCTCTTTCTCTCTCTCTTTTTTTTTTTTTCTTGTCTGGTTGCTCCTGTTGCAGTGAGGGGCAGAGCCTTAGGTGTTCACCGGGGCTGGGCACCCCAGTCGCTAGATTGTGACATTGTGGGTGGGGGGCGGGAAGAGAATGGGTGGGGGGGAGGAACAATGGCGGTAGCTCTGTTCTCCTGGGACCTCAGTCCCTTCCCTGGGATCCTGGGTTGTACACTCTGCCCTGGTCCACAGTCACCGCCTCAGTGGGTCTGCCAGCTACCGCTTGCATACTCAGGGTCCACCCGGTGCGATCTTGTGCACGCCAGATGCCTTACACGCCCCCCAGTTGCCTTACGCGCCCAGTTCTCCCTGTTCTCCGTGCCCCGACCCTCGCCCAGCTGCTCATCTCCGCCCCTCCTACCAGTATGAACGAACGGGTCTACTTCAACTTCTTAGCTGTCCGACTTCCATTCAGATAAATTCTCTGTCAGTTCTGGGTGTTATTCTACCTCTAAATTGTTGTTCTAATCTGGTTGTGTGTGGAGGTACGGTTCATCCACCTATGCCTCCATCTTGCCGGAAGTGATCTATTTATTTATTTATTTTTAGAGAGAGGGGAAAGGAGGGAGAAAGAGAGAAAAAAACATTAATGTGTGGGAACCTCTTGTGAGCTCCCTACTAGGGAGCTGGCCCCAAAACCCAGGGATGTGCCCTGACTGGGAATTGAACCGGTGACCCTTTGGTTCACAGGCCAGCTCTCAATCCACTGAGCCACACCAGCAAGGGAAAGGCTGTAAGTTTTTAATTCAGTATTCTAACTATTCCAGAAAAAAAGTTATTCAGCTACTCAGTATACCTATCCCATCTCCCCACAAGCTACTGAATATCAGGCCCTGTAACAAATGGGAGCCATCAAATAGTGTGAGTGAATTCCTGTTCGAAGTTATCTTGCCTCACAGAATCTGACCTCTTCTATCACATGCTGACACTGACACACACACAGTCAGCCACCTGACTGCAGGGGGTTCTGAGTCAGTAAACTTTCCTGGTCCCTTTTAACAGAGGTGCATTTTGAACCCAGCCTGTACAAGCCATCAATGTGAGAATAGTAAATTTGCAATAGAGTGGTGTAATGCATCATCTCAGAATGGTGAAACAAGCCAGATTCAAGCTAGTGCTTTGAGACTAAACATTTTCAGTTCTTTAAGTGAATCTTGTTTCTGACAGTTCATGTTCATAATGGAAATCCATCACCTAAGGATTATAAGACCCTCAGAGATGTCTGCAAAATGCCTACAACTCACTCCTCGGACTCTCCTAAAAATAAGCATTCAGGTGCCAGGTGTTGATCATGTAGGCATTTTGTGACAAATCTAACCATGCCGAAGAATGGCTACATTTGTTTTAAATCTATTTCTAGAAACCAACTGCCAAAACAACCCACATTGTGTGGATCGACCATTGAACTCCATAAATAGATGTCACTTCTTTTTTCTCTCTTGAAAAACACATCAAGTACCATTTTCCAACTGCCAAAGAACAGATTGCGTAGAAGTAATAAATTACAGGTTAGCTCAACCTTAGTTTTAAATGAATCAGCTTTTCAGGGATTCCATTTATACTTTTCATATCACAATACCTACACTTCTTCGTGGTAAATTTCTTGTCAAGATTTGAAAGCAGCCCTTGAGAAGATTAATGAGCTCAATATCTGAAAATGAGTACATTACCATGTTTAGTATCAATTTTCCCGAACAGTTATATCTATAAGGTAAAATGGAACCCTGCAAACAGACTCTTCTACCCTCTTATCTTCTGCCTTTGTAAATTCACCGTGTAAGAACAGTGTTTCATTTGTATAGCAGGCTGTTTGGAAAAGGATGTGTGGTGTTATGAATGGCTGGCACATTTTATCTCAGCAGCATTCCAGTCTA